>NW_020641039.1:2623748-2623941 GCF_003573695.1 Papaver somniferum
TGTAATAACCAATGGAGATGTGTGGTTCAAATTTTCTTTTGGTATTTCTGCCGCCATGAATGTAATTTTTTGCTTCTCCCAATCTTTCAAGGGTGATGTCTTTTCTACCGCCATAACCTTCCTTCCTTCAAAATTTCGTTTATGTATTCTTCCTTTGATGTTTTCATGGAATTCATTAACCATCGTTTTTTTT
>NW_020641039.1:2623951-2626419 GCF_003573695.1 Papaver somniferum
GCTTCAAACGTCCCTGGCACTCTTGACTCAACCGTGTACCTCGGCGCCTTGATCAGATCTGCACTCCTTGGGAGAGTCCTTATTACCTTAGTCGCCCAACCTAAGTCATATGCTTAAGCTGAGAATCCAAGGTGCCTCTCCCGGATGGGCTTTATTGACCCCAAATCTCCATGACTCAGGTTCCGGTGGCGGTGTAGCCTTTCCCTGAGCCATGCAATAGGTACCCCCTAATATGGCGTACTTTAGGTCTTACATTTGCCTCCTGCAAAATTTTATTCGCGAACTAGGGCGTACGCCATAAAGGTTCGGCCATTTCTTTTATGTCATTGTTCTGTGATTATCTCTGCGAAAATTTCGCACATCATGATCTTATTTTGATATGAATAATCTTGCAACTATTCTTTCAGAATCCATAACTTCTCAAAGATTCTTACGGATAATATCTTTTTAAGTATAACCTATTCCATGGTCTGTCAAGTCTATGACCAACATCTCTACCTTCTGGATCCATAAATCTATAAGATCCTGTTCCAACTATCTCCTTAATGATGTAAGGTCCATCCCATTTTTTCGCTAATTTTCCATTATTTTCTCGCTGATATATTGGTGTCTCTCGAAGAACTAAATCTCCTGGTTGGAATTCGCGTACTTTGACACGTTTATTATATTCTCGGGCTAAACTTCGCTGATAATTCTCCATATGTTGTAAAACTTTTTCTCTTCTTTATTCTAATTCATAAAGTTTATTTAAGATCAAACCCGCACTAAGATTTTTCTCCCAAGCTTCTCTTTTTGTTGTCGGAATAACAACTTCTGTTGGTAACACCGCTTCAACTCCGTATGTTAAACAAAAAGGTGACATTCCAGTAGCTTCTCTTCTAGTTGTATTATAAGCCCATACTGCATTATGGACTTGTTCGCACCATGCTCTGTGATATCCTTCCAATTTCTTCTTTAATATATCTGCAATTGTTTTGTTTGTTGCTTCTACTTGCCCATTAGCTTGTGGATACAAAGGAGTAGACTTTCCACATTTTATCTTGAATGCATTAAGTAGCATTTCTATATTCTGTCCTTCAAATTGTTTCCCATTATCAGATACCAACTGCGCAGGAATTCCAAATCTGCAAATGATATTTTCGAATATGAATGTAAAGATATCTTTGTCGCGAATATGCTGTACTGCTTTCACTTTTGTCCATTTTGTGAAATAATCTGTTGCGACTATTAAATATCTTCTTTGTCCAGAACCTGGTAAAAATGGCCCCACAATATCTAAGCCCCACTTTCCAAAAGGCCACACACTGGTTGAAGATGATAATGGTGCTCTAGGTGCATTATTTTCTTTCCATGCCGCTGACAATCTTCGCAGCGCCTTGATATTTGTTTTGCATCTTCGTGCATATACGGCCAGTAATAGCCTTGCATTTTTGCTCTATGTGCCAAAGATCTTCCCCCGCTATGATTGCCAGCATCCCCACTATGTAACATTTTTAGCACTTTTTCTCCTTCCTCTTGTGTCAAACATCTGAGTGAAGGTCCGTTAAAGGATTTTCGGTATAGCAGCCCATCTCTTAATTCATAATTCGTTGCGCGGATTTTTAACTTGTGTGTTTCTAATATATTTCTTGGTGTTTCTCCTTTCGCCAAATATGCATGAAGTTCCATTCTCCAGTATGCGATATTGTTCGTTTGTTCTTCTTCTTCATTGTCTATTATCATCACATCCACTTCTTCTTGTTCTTTATTGATTTATGGTGATAGAAGTGTTTGTATTTTTATGCATCTCGCAGTTAAATCTATCATCATGCTTGAGATGAAAGCAAAAGCGTCTGCGAGTCTGTTATCCTTTCTTGAAATGTGCCTCCATTTTATTTTTGGGATTTTCGCTGAAAATTCTTCAACGAGCTTCTTGTATTTCTTCAAGGATGGTTCATTTGTAGTATACTCTCTCTTTATTTGGCGAATACCTAGCTGCGAATCACTAGTGATCCTGGCATTTTCTAGTTTCATTTCTATTGTGAATATTAAGGCATGTATCACATCTTCATATTCCGTTTCATTATCAGTGGATGTGAATTCCAATCTGAATGAAAAAGCCATCTTTATTCCTTCTGGCGAAATTAAAACAATTCCAACTCCATTTCCTTCTCCATTTGATGATCCATCTACCAATATCTCCCATCTATTTGGTTCTGTTAATAAATCTTTTGGATCTCCGTGTTCTTCTTCTATATCCATCATTTCTTCTAATGCTTCATCTTCTTCTAAAGGAAATTCTGCCAAGAAATCTGCAACAACTTGTGACTTTGGTGAAGACAAAATTTCATATTTAATATCAAAGTGGCCTACTTGTGCATTCCATCTCTCCACTCTTCCTGATCTTTTAGAATTCTTCATCACTGATTCAATTGGTACCTTTGTTAATACCTTTATCTTATGCGCCTGAAAATATATGCGGAGCTTAA
>NW_020641039.1:2626429-2626671 GCF_003573695.1 Papaver somniferum
TTGTTTCTTACTCAAAAAAGATCTCTCTCCTTTCCTTTACAACTGAACGATTATTTATAGGGAAATACATAGTGGATGACAGCTAATCTGTCCTTTATTTTCGAATATGACTTGCGACATTCTCGCAACCTTACAAATGTTAATCTCGCAAACTCTCTAATTTTCGCAGGACCATCACATCTTTCTCATGATTTTAGCTGACGTCGTTTATTATATTTTTGAAATTGTTCTGCGACGCTGTT